>NC_141693.1:1889044552-1889079552 GCF_964263255.1 Lissotriton vulgaris | reverse complement strand
TCTCTTTGCAGATACTGAAGGGTAGTTAACGCAGGCCTTTACCCCCGTTGTAATCCGTCGTGGCTGCTTGTCTCTCCATTTGATTGATTGTTGTCCAAGCATTTACTGTTTTAGAATTGGTTCTCTTTGGATCATTCTCTATTTACAAACAAGCACAAAGTCGCAATACTCTGTTTAGTCTTTGCAGATAGTGAAAAATCGTGTAAAAAAAAAAAAGTAATCGAGCAAAATCAGTAGGCCACTAATTGGATCTCTTTTTGATCTCGCTAAAATAGAAATATTAGGAACAACCCTTCATGAGAAATACGAAAATAGTGAGATGAACTGAGCTCCACACCATGAGGGCTGCAAGACAGCTCGGCTCCATCACCCATCCCGCACAAAATAACGACAAACCCTATGCAAATATTAAAAATATAGACAACACACCAGCAAAGAAACAGGGTAAAACATTTTATTAAAAAACTATTTACATAACGTTGGTTTATAAGATGATGTCAGTAGTGGACCGATGTGTGAATAGATCGAAAGCAGCACAAGGCTCCAAGATCCGGATGGCAAGCTCCTGGATGTTGGGTGCCATAGTTTAGAGTTCTGAATTTGAGCCTTTTTCAATGTCTGTGCTTTGGTGAATCAAATTTGCGGCTTGACACAAAGCTGACTCAAGCGTTGCTACTGATGCTATGCAGACCAAAACTGGTTTTCAGTTTGTACATTTTTCTAGATTTTTAATCCAAGTTTGGTTGACTTTGTAGAACGATGGCTTCAAATTTTCAACATACGGTGTGGTGGCGCTGACTGGGAGGGGGCGCTTCTCTCCTGCCCCCTCCCCAAGTAAGATTTTCATACGTGAAAGTACGTTAATGGTTTTGGTCCCTGAGATGCTTCGATGTCACTGCCATTCTCAAATAGCATAAGTTCTGGATGTTGGGTGCCATAGTTAAGAGTTCTGAGCAGCGCTTGTAACACTGTCTGAAGCTTATTTCCACCTACTGCAGCTTCACTATTCTCAAAGTAAGTGAGTGTCGTTTGTGGACCTGACAGCATTAGAAAACAATGTGATATGTTACCTTCCTAAACAGCTTGACGGAGGCCCCTGAGGGGCGGTGTGATGGCCATGGACTCGGAGAAGACGCTTGGCTCCGACACCCTCCCCAAGTCTTATAGCACTGGTGTAGCCTGAGATCGCCCCCGACATAGGCGGCCGGCTCCCGGGATCCGGCGGAACTTTTTGCCTTTTGATGACTCTTCAATTCTGAACCTTGTCCCATCTAGCTGAGTTGCGCCCACTCTTGCGGCTACAGCGTCTTGCCCACCATCCAGCTGAATTACGCCCACTCTTGCGGTGCAGCGATAGGCGGCTGCCACAGGACTCTCAAAATGGCGGCCGGCTCTTCGGTTTTGGGCCTGGTCCACTAAAATGGCCCTGGGACACCTTTGAACTCGGACGCTTCCCTGATAGGGCTTGGGTCCCATTCTCGAAAAGCCTCTCCTCAGCCGTGAAGATTCTACAAAAGTCTTGGGGGCCTCCGACTCCCGCAGGCTTCTGGTGGGGAGCGGCTGCCATGATTGCTCGTGGAATGGCCACGACGGAGCTACGAGATGGTAGTGGTCTCATGCTGACGCCAGCTTTAGTCTGAAACATCCAGAAACACTGTAGACTACCAATTCGATCAGTTCCGGTAGCGCCCCAACATGACCCGGAAGAGAAGAACTTGCCCTCCCCTCTTTGACTGATGGTTCTTGTTGCCTGTCCCCTCTGTTGTCATTTAACAGAACTTTTTGGACTGCTGAAAGGAGTTGTGTTCCGAACGCTGGTTGGTGGAGACATTTTGACTATATTCTTGACCTACGTTGTCGCGTAATGCGTTATATGACACGCCGCGTTACCGCACCCGGAAGTGACCCGAGGCGCGGCGCGCAGCGCGTAACGTAAGCATAACAGGACATGTGACTTGTTAATAAAACTTTCCATTGATTCATTTTACTTTTGTTAATTTAATGATGAAAAGCTTGGTCATATGACCTAAAAATTACGCTTTTTATTGTTTTCGAACAATATTTTTTTTTCAAACATATGTTATAATATTCCAGGCTAATGTACTTTCCCGGAAAATTTACAACTATCTTGTAAGTAAAATATATTCCTTTTTCGAGAAAAAGGGCGTTTCTTCCTTCCATGACGGAGCCGTTGAGTAAAAGAGATTCGGCCTGCTATCTTAATCGCCGATACGCCTGATTATCAGATTCTTATCGATCACTTTATATTGCAGACATGAAAAACACAACTGCCCTTAAGCATTTATCTTTACTGCGTTCCTACATGTTATACCTTTTATCCGTCATGTAATTGGACTGCTTTATTTCACTTGCCTTTACTGATTCGAAAACAGTGACTAAAAGTAAAAACTTTACCAATGTAAATACTACTACCGTGTTTTGTTTTAAAAACCTTTATTGTGAAAATGTCAGTATACAAATACGGGCCTATAACCACGTGGGCCGGCCACGGAGCAAACTGTATTCGTATATGATGAGGAGACATTTACACTGTAGAGGAACGTAACGAGCGGGCCATTAGGTTGCAAGAACAAAGGTGTCTAACAGTTGCGGAATCGGTGGACGTACATTTTGTAATTAAAATACGACACGGCCACTTACAATAACATTTTCTAGATATACATTTGCGGGCAAGGAGTTACGAGTCCCATTTATACCGGCGCCATTTTGGGCGAGGCCGGGCAGGTCCAAGATATAGTCAAAATGTCTCCACCAACCATCGGCCAGACCAGAACCCCTTTCGTCCCTTTATGCTACAAGATGGTGTCTTCCATTCAGAAAATATTGTTGGCAGCATTTTGAAAGGAAACAGAAACAGCCATTGTCCTAGTGAGTTTCACATTGTTACATTTAGGAAGAATGTTGAAGAGTAGTATGTGGCAAATCTGAAGCCATTTTTCTACAAACTCTCAATCAGACTTGGATGGAAAAAAAAATCCTGAAGAATGTACAAACTGAAAACCAATTTTTGTCTGTATAGCATCAACAGTAACGCTTGAGTCAGCTTTGTGTCAAGCCGCCATTTTCATTCAATCAATAGCGTCCCCCTGCACACATTCAGGGACCTGGTCGTGTCTTCAGATGAAACGGATTGTAGGAAAAGAAGCAGAAAGGAAAAGGCAAAAAGTTCCGCCGGACCTCGGGAGCCGGCCGCCTATGTCATGTGCCACCTTTGGCCACACCAGGGCAATAGTGAAGCTGCAGCAGGTGCAAATAAGCTTCAGACAGTCTTACAAGCACTGCTCAGAAATCTCAACTGAGGCACTCAACATCCAGGACTTGCCATTCGGATCTTGGCGCCTTGTGCTGGTTCCGACCTATTCACACATCAGTCCACTACTGACATCACCTCATAAGCCAACGGGGCACCCCACGCCGACTTTCGGCGCAGCATTGTAGGATGGCCACACCAGTGCGGCCACTTGCTGGACACCACCTCGGTGCCATCCGGATCTCGGCGCGTTCGAGTCACTGTGCCGGAAGAGTGACCGGAACTCAGCTGAACACGCCGTCTTTCGGCGCAGCATTGTAGGATGGCCACACCAGTACGGCAATTTGCTGGACACCACCTCGGTGCCATCCGGATCTCGGCGCGTTCGAGTCACTGTACCGCAAGAGTGACCGCAACTCAGCTGGACACGCCATCTTTCGGCGCAGCATTGTAGGATGGCCACACCAGTGCGGCAATTTGCTGGACACCACCTCGGTGCCATCCGGATCTCGGCGCGTTCGAGTCACTGTACCGCAACAGTGACCGCAACTCAGCTGGACACGCCATCTTTCGGCGCAGCATTGTAGGATGGCCACACCAGTGCGGCAATTTGCTGGACACCACCTCGGTGCCATCCGGATCTCGGCGCGTTGTGCTGCCTTCGGCCTATTCGCACATCGGTCCGCTACTGATGCTGCCTCACGTGCCAACGGATTTTCTACGCTTTTTGTAGCCCTATGCCGCATAACAGGTCATGTGACTTGTTTATAAAACTTTTCATTGGTTCATTTTACTATTGGTTTCCTAAAGATGGAAGGCTTGGTCATATGACCTAAAAATAACACTTTTCATTGGTTTAGAACATTTTTTTTTCCCAAACGATGAAAGCCCCACCTTGTTTCTGGATCATTCAGACTGAAGCTGGCGTCAGCATGAGAGCACCACCATCTCGTGGCTCCGTCGTGGTCATTCCGCGAGCAATCATGGCAGCCGCTCCCCACCGGAAGCCTGCGGGAGTCGGGGGCCCCCAAGACTTTTGTAGAATCTTCACGGCTGAGGGGACGCTTTTCGAGAATGGAGCCCAAGCCCTAGCAGGCAAGCGTCCGAGTTCCAAGGTGTCCCAGGGCCATTTCAGTGGACCAGGCCCAAAACCGAGGAGCCGTCCGCCATTTTAAGAGCCATGTGGCAGCCGCCTATCGCTGCACTGCAAGAGTGGGAGCAACTCAACAACATGGTGAGCGAGACGCTGTAGCCGCAAGAGCGGGCGCAACTCAGCTAGATGGCCGCCACCTGGGGAGGCCCGTTCACGCCGCCTCCCCCACCCCCGGGCCGCCGCACGCCAATTTTCGGAGCAGCATTGTAGGATACCAAAACCAGTGCGGCAGTTTACTGGACATCACCTGGGTGCCTGTCGTACATGTTGTGTCAGCCATGTGACACTGGACACAGTCCCATCAACATCTCAACGCGTTCTGCTGCCTTGGGACTATTCGCACAACAGACCGCTACTGACGAGGCCTCCCCCCGCACCACCCGGGACGCCCCACGCTGTTTTTCTGTGCTGCATTGTAGGATCCCAAAACCAGTGCGGCACCCAGGCAACATCACCTGGGTGCCGTCCAGAACTCTGCACGTTGTGCTGCCTTGGGACTATTCGCACAAAAGACAGCTTCTAACCATTGTTGCTTTTTGTGTTGAAAAATGTTTAAATGTTTTTAGTTTTTGTTCCGTTCGTTATAGTTAATAGTTAATAAAGTTTTATAATCTTACTTTGTTGGAGTGTTATCTATTTTTTTTAAAACGGGTGAATGGGGCCTTGAATCGGGTTATTGTCATGTGTGGGCTTTGGAAGTGTGCTGCTGCAGGATCGGACATTTCAAACTCAAATGCACGTTCTTTTTCTTACCTTTCCGAAGCATGGAGCGCAATAGCAGGCAGAGAAAGGGTGATGCACGTGTTGAACACTACCTGACCTGGCAAGTTGCTGGCAGTGCCCCCCCGCCCGCTCCTAAAAGAGGGCACACACACACCGCCGCCCCGAGTACTTCACAAATCTTTAAAAGACCATGCGCTTGTTCATGAGGCTTAAATGGTTTATCACCTCTTCTAGAACCCCTGCATCGACCCTCTGACGTTTCCTGGAAAAATTACCATGTAACACAATACCAAGCCCTGTCAGCTGAAACCCCCAAGGAATTGTGGGGCATATTATCAAGGGGGTTTATCTCCGCTTTTTTGGCTTTAAAAGCCATGAAAGCGGAGATAAAATTATCTCCCTATTACCAAGCTGTCGCTAACACCAGTTAGTGACAGCTAAAAGGAGATAGCGACCATCTTGGGCCCCGCTTTGCATGTCAGTGATACTTATCACTAATGACATGCAAAGTGGCGTACCAAGATGTTAGCGACTGGAAACAGTCCCTAACATCGCTATCTTCTATTACCAACTTTTGGAGATATTCGCGCTAAGCGCGAATATCTCCAAAATCTAACACCTGCCCTGAGCAGTTCTTAGCCATGTTATCCAATGGGAGGTGGATAACATGGCTAAGAGCATTTGCTCGATAATACATGAATATCGCTGACTTTTCTGCGATAATAGCAAGGTTTCTCTGCGATAAAAATCGCCGATGTGCGGCGATAATTTTTGTCTCTAAACAAGTTAGAGACAAAAATTATCGCTAGTTGTTCGTAATATGCCCCCGGGTTTTTGCTTGCAGAAATCGGGAGGCGGGAGACTAGCACTGAAATCAGTAGTCACACGCCTGAATCAGGAGGGTTGGCATGTCTGAATTCTCTACAGCTGGGGCCATAAACTACATCCGCAGGGGTAGGTGATAGCCTGGGACCAGCCTGGCATCTAAAATGGCTGCCGTGCACGACAAAATTGTGGCATTGGAAAAAAGGCAAGATGGCGCAGCCGCTGGAAGAGATGTATCAACATATATGAGCCTCCTCAGCCACCCTCAGGAAACATAGGGGATTAGGATACGTCTCCCGCACCCCCTTATACCTAGTAATTTAATTAACGAAGCACAAAATGGCGAATTCCCGTTTCGCTACCAGTTTGCGGCCCAGTTCGCGGCCCGTGAAGCGCTTCTACCGTGAAAAATCATTTTTTTTTTCTTTTCCCCACGGGACCCTTTAATAACCCCAACAACATTCCTAGGGGGTCAAGAGGGGGATACCTTGCCCCCTTTCATTAAATTCCCCTTTAGTTTTTCACCTCTTCTTCTCTCTCGATCCTACCGAGAGACAAGATGGCGGCCGCTCCGGACTGTCACGCAGCAAAATAAAAAAAAGCTCACGCACAGCCGCTGGAAGAGATGTATCAACATATATCAGCCTCCTCAGCCACCCTCAGGAAACATAGGGGATTAGGATACGTCTCCCGCACCCCCTTATACCTAGTAATTTAATTAACGAAGCACAAAATGGCGAATTCCCGTTTCGCTACCAGTTTGCGGCCCAGTTCGCGGCCCGTGAAGCGCTTCTACCGTGAAAAATCATTTTTTTTTCCTTTTCCCCACGGGACCCTTTAATAACCCCAACAACATTCCTAGGGGGTCAAGAGGGGGATACCTTGCCCCCTTTCATTAAATTCCCCTTTCGTTTTTCACCTCTTCTTCTCTCTCGATCCTACCGAGAGACAAGATGGCGGCCGCTCCGGACTGTTTAGAATGTTGACAGACACCGGAGAGCCAATCAGCTTTCTGCGCGCAAAGTTCCGATAAGCGAAAAGTAAGCGGACCGGATCGCTGCCCGGAGCACTGTTACAGATATATATCTTGATTTAAACGTTAATTTCTCAAAATCCACTGAAGCACATATATTGAGACCTAGCAAAGGCACATCGGGCTACCAGTCCCTACAATTTTGCCAAGTTTCGTGCAAATCCATTCAGCCGTTCGAGCTAAAAGTGAGGCCAAAGGCCCTATGGAAAAATGAATGGGAAAAACGCGTTTTGGGACCCCCCTTTTTTCTCGGCCCCCCCTTGACGAAACCCCACCAAATTTTCAGGGGCTGCTCAGAAACAAAATGTGCCATTTTCCTGAAAATTTCAGCCGATTCCGTCCACAAACGCCAAAGTTATTAGACATAGAATTTTCAAAAATCCCATAGGGAATTAATACTAACTATATATACCTACTGGCGATAGCCAGTAGGTAATATATATATACACACACACATATATATACATATATATATACATATATATATACACACACACACATATATACACACACATATATATACACACACATATATATATATACACACATATATATATATATACATATATATACACATTTATATACACACACACACACATATATATATATATATATATATATAAATTGCAAATTTTACCGTAGTAAGTATCACACGCACTCAAAGTAGTACAGTTGGTGAAGATTTATTTTCCAAAGTCACGCTACGCGTTTCAGCACCGAGGTGCCTTGTTCACACGTTTGAAAATAAAAAAAAAATGATTTTTCACGGTAGAAGCGCTTCACGGGCCGCGAACTGGTAGCGAAACGGGAATTCGCCATTTTGTGCTTCGTTAATTAAAGTACTAGGTATAAGGGGGTGCGGGAGACGTATCCTAATCCCCTATGTTTCCTGAGGGTGGCTGAGGAGGCTGATATATGTTGATACATCTCTTCCAGCGGCTGCGCCATCTTGCCTTTTTTCGAATGCCACAATTTTGTCGTGCACGGCAGCCATTTTAGATGCCAGGCTGGTCCCAGGCTATCACCTAACCCTGCGGATGTAGTTTATGGCCCCAGCTGTAGAGAATTCAGACATGCCAATCCTCCTGATTCAGGCGTGTGAGTACTGATTTCAGTGCTAGTCTCCCGCCTCCCGATTTCTGCAAGCAAAAACCCGGGGGCATATTACGAACAACTAGCGATAATTTTTGTCTCTAACTTGTTTAGAGACAAAAATTATCGCCGCACATCGGCGATTTTTATCGCAGATAAACCTTGCTATTATCGCAGAAAAGTCAGCGATATTCATGTATTATCGACCTAATGCTCTTAGCCATGTTATCCACCTCCCATTGGATAACATGGCTAAGAACTGCTCAGGGCAGGTGTTAGATTTTGGAGATATTCGCGCTTAGCGCGAATATCTCCAAAAGTTGGTAATAGAAGGTAGCGATGTTAGGGACTGTTTCCAGTCGCTAACATCTTGGCACGCCACTTTGCATGTCATTAGTGATAAGTATCACTGACATGCAAAGCGGGGCCCAAGATGGTCGCTATCTCCTTTTAGCTGTCACTAACTGGTGTTAGCGACAGCTTCGTAATAGGGAAAAAAATTTATCTCCGCTTTCATGGCTTTTAAAGCCAAAAAAGCGGAGATAAACCCCCTTGATAATATGCCCCACGATTCCTTGGGGGTTTCAGCTGACAGGGCTTGGTATTGTGTTACATGGTAATTTTTCCATGAAACGTCAGAGGGTCGATGCAGGGGTTCTAGAAGAGGTGATAAACTATTTAAGCCTCATGAACAAGCGCATGGTCTTTTAAAGATTTGTGAAGTACTCGGGGCGGCGGTGTGTGTGTGCCCTCTTTCAGGAGCGGGCGAGGGGGCACTGCCAGCAACTTGCCAGGTCAGGTAGTGTTCAACACGTGCATCACCCTTTCTCTGCCTGCTATTGCGCTCCATGCTTCGGAAAGGTAAGAAAAAGAACGTGCATTTGAGTTTGAAATGTCCGATACTGCAGCAGCACACTTCCAAAGTCCACACATGACAATAACCCGATTCAAGGCCCCATTCACCCGTTTTTAAAAAAAATAGATAACACTCCAAGAAAGTAAGGTTATAAAACTTTATTAACTACTAACTTTAACGAACGGAACAAAAACTAAAAACATTTAAACATTTCTCAACACAAAAAGCAACAATGGTTAGAAGCTGTCTTTTGTGCGAATAGTCCCAAGGCAGCACAACGTGCAGAGTTCTGGACGGCACCCAGGTGATGTCGCCTGGGTGCCGCACTGGTTTAGGGATCCTACAATTCTGCTCTGAAAATTGGCGTGGGGCGTCCCGGGTGGGGCGGGGGGAGGCCTCGTCAGTAGCGGTCTGTGTCCAGTGTCAAATGGCTGACACAACATGTACGACAGGCACCCAGGTGATGTCCAGTAAACTGCCGCACTGGTTTTGGTATCCTACAATGCTGCTCCGAAAATTGGTGTGCGGCGGCCCGGGGGGGGGGCGTGGGGGAGCCGGCGTGAACGGGCCTCCCCAGGTGGCGGCCATCTAGCTGAGTTGCGCTCGCTCTTGCGGCCACAGCATCTCGCTCACCATGTTGTTGAGTTGCTCCCACTCTTGCAGTGCAGCGATAGGCGGCTGCCACATGGCTCTTAAAATGGCGGACAGCTCCTCGGTTTTAGGCCTGGTCCACTGAAATGGCCCTGGGACACTTTGGAACTCGGACGCTTGCCTGCTAGGGCTTGGGTTCCATTCTCGAAAAGCGTCCCCTCAGCCGTGAAGATTGTATAAAAGTCTTGGGGGGCCCCCGACTCCCGCAGGCTTCCGGTGGGGAGCGGCTGCCATGATTGCTCGCGGAATGACCACGACGGAGCCACGAGATGGTGGTGCTCTCATGCTGACGCCAGCTTCAGTCTGAATGATCCAGAAACAAGGTGGGGCTTTCATCGTTTGGGAAAAAAAAATGTTCTAAACCAATGAAAAGTGTTATTTTTAGGTCATATGACCAAGCTTTTCATCATTAAATTAACAAAAGTAAAATGAACCAATGAAAAGTTTTATTAACAAGTCACATGACCTGTTATGCTTACGTTATGCGCTGCGCGCCGCGCCTCGGATCACTTCCGGGTGCGCTAACGCGGCGTGTCATAAAACGCATTACGCGACAACGTAGGTCAAGAATATAGTCTAAATGTCTCCACCAACCAGCGTTCAGAACACAACCCCTTTCAGCAGTCCAAAAAGTTCTGTTAAATGACAACAGAGGGGACAGGCAACAAGAACCATCAGTCAAAGAGGGGAGGGCAAGTTCTTCTCTTCCGGGTCATGTTGGGGCGCTACCGGAACTGATCGAATTGGTAGTCTACAGTGTTTCTGGATGTTTCAGACTAAAGCTGGCGTCAGCATGAGACCACTACCATCTCGTAGCTCCGTCGTGGCCATTCCACGAGCAATCATGGCAGCCGCTCCCCACCAGAAGCCTGCGGGAGTCGGAGGCCCCCAAGACTTTTGTAGAATCTTCACGGCTGAGGGGACGCTTTTCGAGAATGGGACCCAAGCCCTAGCAGACAAGCGTCCGAGTTCCAAGGTGTCCCAGGGCCATTTTAGTGGACCAGGCCCAAAACCGAAGAGCCGGCCGCCATTTTGAGAGTCCTGTGGCAGCCGCCTATCGCTGCACCGCAAGAGCGGGCGCATCTCAACTACATGGTGAGCGAGACGCTGTAGTCGCAAGAGCGGGCGGTAAACAGCTGAATGGCGGAAGAGGCACAGTGTAGCAAAAGCGGGCGGAATGGCAACTAAAACGATAAAGGGGCGCCCCACTACAGCTTGTCTTCAGGTCAAACGGATTGTGGGACAAGGTCCAGAATTGAAGAGTCATCAAAAGGCAAAAAGTTCCGCCGGACCCCGGGAGCCGGCCGCCTATGTCGGGGGCGATCTCAGGCTACACCAGTGCTATAAGACTTGGGGAGGGTGTCGGAGCCAAGCGTCTTCTCCGAGTCCATGGCCATCACACCGCCCCTCAGGGGCCTCCGTCAAGCTGTTTAGGAAGGTAACATATCACATTGTTTTCTAATGCAGTCAGGTCCACAAACGACACTCACTTACTTTGAGAATAGTGAAGCTGCAGTAGGTGGAAATAAGCTTCAGACAGTGTTACAAGCACTACTCAGAACTCTTAACTATGGCACCCAACATCCAGAACTTATGCTATTTGAGAATGGTAGTGACATCGAAGCATCTCAGGGACCAAAACCATTAACGTACTTTCACGTATGAAAATCTTACTTGGGGAGGGGGCAGGAGCGAAGCGCCCCCTCCCAGTCAGCGCCACCACACCGTATGTTGAAAATCTGAAGCCATCGTTCTACAAAGTCAACCAAACTTGGATTGAAAAATCTAGAAAAATGTACAAACTGAAAACCAGTTTTGGTCTGCATAGCATCAGTAACAACGCTTGAGTCAGCTTTGTGTCAAGCCGCCATTTTGATTCAACAAAGCACAGGCATTGAAAAAGGCTGAAATTCAGAACTCTAAACTATGGCACCCAACATCCAGGAGCTTGCCATCCGGATCTTGGAGCCTTGTGCTGTTTTCGATCTATTCACACATCGGTCCACTACTGACATCATCTTATAAACCAACGTTATGTAAATAGTTTTTTAATAAAATGTTTTACCCTGTTTCTTTGCTGGTGTGTTGTCTATATTTTTAATATTTGCATAGGGTTTGTCGTTATTTTGTGCGGGATGGGTGATGGAGCCGAGCTGTCTTGCAGCCCTCATGGTGTGGAGCTCAGTTCATCTCACTATTTTCGTATTTCTCATGAAGGGTTGTTCCTAATATTTCTATTTTAGCGAGGTCAAAAAGAGATCCAATTAGTGGCCTACTGATTTTGCTCGATTACTTTTATTTTTTTACACGATTTTTCACTATCTGCAAAGACTAAACAGAGTATTGCGACTTTGTGCTTGTTTGTAAATAGAGAATGATCCAAAGAGAACCAATTCTAAAACAGTAAATGCTTGGACAACAATCAATCAAATGGAGAGACAAGGAGGCACGACGGATTACAACGGGGGTAAAGGCCTGCGTTAACTACCCTTCAGTATCTGCAAAGAGAGAGTACTACTAAGGCAAAAGAGGGGAGGGGGGAGGGTGCAGCGTTCAAAGCACATCAGCGTGCATAAATACGAAAATGTTTTTATCTATCACGTACTTGACATTTTAAAGCTTTTCATATTTGCTATTAAAAAACCAATGAAATTCACAGAAAAAACCATAGGTTATAGTGGATATATAGTTAGGAATTTGCATTTACAAAACCTTGAAAATTCAATGAAAAAACCATAGGTTATAGGCCATATATAGTTAGGAATTCGCATTTACAAAACCTTATTTTACTCGCATAAAACCATTGAAATTCCATATATAGTTAGAAGCGCTAACTATATATCGCGCACCCGCAATCCACTGCTGATGATGTCACATATTACATCATTCATGACATGGTCAGTGACATCACTGATGACATCACTGATGACATCTCAAATGACATCACTGATGACAACTCAAATGACATCACTGATGACATCTCAAATGACATCACTGATGACATCACTGATGACAACTCAAATGACATCACTGATGACATCTCATTTGTCATCACTGATCACATCACTCATGTGATAATACAATGAACCTCTTCAGACTCTAATATAATCTTACATACACTCAGTATAAACAGACACTCACAGACTGTCACTCATCCATGGAGTTACTCACACACCTAGTCAGTCATGCAAAGAATCAATCACACCTCCATTTCCTCAACTATAAAGTTATACACATCTTACTTATTCAAACATATAATAACACATATTTATTCTCTTATATAATCCCTGATACAAGCTCACAGTGATCGATACAGCCACTCACACATTCACTGGCTCTTATGTTCAGTTATTTATATATCTCAACTCTCACATGTATTGTGTTTTACATACGTACTTACTTGCACATGTAGCAATGAGAAATCCATTCACTCACCAACACACCCATGCACAGTCAACCACCCATATAGCTGTTTCCACATGCACTCTTGAACTCATACTCCTAGTGAATCAACTGCTTACACATCTATGCACAGAGTCATGCACCTCCCAGCCACCCACACACACACTCAGCCTCCCATTCAAATACTTGGGCAACCAATCAATAACCCATATGGCCACTCTTATAGCTACTGATCAACACATGCAGCAGCTTACACAACAACAAACATACTGATGCACAAATTAAGACAGTTTAGTCACTAACCCATGCACTCAGTGAGACACATTTAATCACTCACTCATACAGTCAGTCATGCACCTACTAAATTCTTCATCCAGACACTTATACATCCACTCATTCTTCAATATGTGAAACATATTTAAACTTTACAGACACATACAATCACTGGATGTTGTGATCAGTGATGTCATCAGTGATGTCATTTGAGATGTCATCAGTGATGTCATCAGTGATGTCACTGACCATGTCATGAATGATGTAATATGTGACATCATCAGCAGTGGATTGCGGGTGCGCGATATATAGTTAGCGCTTCTAACTATATATGGAATTTCAATGGTTTTATGCGAGTAAAATAAGGTTTTGTAAATGCGAATTCCTAACTATATATGGCCTATAACCTATGGTTTTTTCATTGAATATATATATATATACACATATATATATATATATATATATATATATATATATACACAGATACATATATGACATGCAAAGTGGCGTACCAAGATGTTAGCGACTGGAAACAGTCCCTAACATCGCTATCTTCTATTACCAACTTTTGGAGATATTCGCGCTAAGCGCGAATATCTCCAAAATTTAACACCTGCCCTGAGCAGTTCTTAGCCATGTTATCCAATGGGAGGTGGATAACATGGCTAAGAGCATTTGCTCGATAATACATGAATATCGCTGACTTTTCTGCGATAATAGCAAGGTTTATCTGCGATAAAAATCGCCGATGTGCGGCGATAATTTTTGTCTCTAAACAAGTTAGAGACAAAAATTATCGCTAGTTGTTCGTAATATGCCCCCGGGTTTTTGCTTGCAGAAATCGGGAGGCGGGAGACTAGCACTGAAAACAGTAGTCACACGCCTGAATCAGGAGGGTTGGCATGTCTGAATTCTCTACAGCTGGGGCCATAAACTACATCCGCAGGGGTAGGTGATAGCCTGGGACCAGCCTGGCATCTAAAATGGCTGCCGTGCACGACAAAATTGTGGCATTGGAAAAAAGGCAAGATGGCGCAGCCGCTGGAAGAGATGTATCAACATATATGAGCCTCCTCAGCCACCCTCAGGAAACATAGGGGATTAGGATACGTCTCCCGCACCCCCTTATACCTAGTAATTTAATTAACGAAGCACAAAATGGCGAATTCCCGTTTCGCTACCAGTTTGCGGCCCAGTTCGCGGCCCGTGAAGCGCTTCTACCGTGAAAAATCATTTTTTTTTTCTTTTCCCCACGGGACCCTTTAATAACCCCAACAACATTCCTAGGGGGTCAAGAGGGGGATACCTTGCCCCCTTTCATTAAATTCCCCCTTAGTTTTTCACCTCTTCTTCTCTCTCGATCCTACCGAGAGACAAGATGGCGGCCGCTCCGGACTGTCACGCAGCAAAATAAAAAAAAGCTCACGCACAGCCGCTGGAAGAGATGTATCAACATATATCAGCCTCCTCAGCCACCCTCAGGAAACATAGGGGATTAGGATACGTCTCCCGTACCCCCTTATACCTAGTAATTTAATTAACGAAGCACAAAATGGCGAATTCCCGTTTCGCTACCAGTTTGCGGCCCGTGAAGCGCTTCTACCGTGAAAATGGAAAGGGGCGACCACTCGGTCCCCCCGAACGTATGGCGGAGTACCACGATCCCCCCGGGAAGCCATCTTGGGCGGGAGGCGAGTCTCGGCTGGTATGCCCGAAGCGGCGTAGCCGGGGCGCGCCTTTTCCCGCCCTAGAGTGGGTTGGCCTAGACACTGACGCAGCTGGCCACGCCCTTGGGGCAGGCAGGGGCGGGTTTACGCCCACCCTGAAGACGGATAAAAGGAGAAGCAAGACCAGAAAGCATCCTCTTGTTCCTGTGCTCTGAAGCTGCACCTCCTCGCTGCACGTGAGCGAGACGGAACGAAGAGCCAATTTTGAGCGTGGTAATCGTTCTTGTTTGTTTTTCAGATACTCTATTGGAGAATGCCGAAGAAGGCGGGAAAGCGCATGACTACTGACCAGATGCTGCGCGTTCTCATGAAAGAGGTGTCCGACCTAAAGAGGCGAATGGATAAAGACGAGGAAGGGGGCCCGAAACGTCCTTTGGCGGGAGCAGCCCCGGGAGGGAAAAACAAGAGGCCCAGGAGGGGAGCAGCTGGGGGAGACATCCCAGGTCCCAGTACCCCGCTCGAGGCACCCACTCCCGTGCCAGAGGAAGGGAATCCGATTCCCGTTGTGGTCACCCCCGTGTCCGGGGAAGATATGCCGCCCGAGCTGGCAGCACAATTAGCAGCGTGGTTGGGTAAAGGTAGCGAGGGCGCCACGGCTGTCGACGCGCAGGTGCTGATGAAGCAACTGCGTGAGACACGAGAAGCAGCGAAGGTGTCCACGCCGGCTGCAGCAGTAGAGAAGCCACAGGGGACGGGTTCAGTCGCAGAGGCAGCGTCCGGTTCAGGTAAGCGGCCATTGCCGATTGCGAGGGATGAGTCAGCACCCTCTCGTAGGGAAAAGTTGGGTCAGCATGTCCCTTTGGCTATTAAAGAGAAGATATGGGCAGGGGAGTATGTAAACATCTTCTCGTTGCTTACTGATCACTATGAGATGGAGCATGTTAAGGGCCAGAAGGACCTCATGCATCTGAGCGTTTGGCGCGCAAAGATGGCCGCCTTTAAGGTAAATGAAAACATTGGCAATTGGGGCAAAGCGTGGGGGGTTTTTACATCGATTTTGGGGGAACGACGGCCCGATTTGCTACCCGAATTGCCGATTTATCAGTCACGAATCATGGGGTACTCGGTATCACACGAGGGTAATCATTGGTTCTGCTATGATAATCTTTTTAGAAAGGCTAAAGAACATGATAAAAACTTAACTTGGGATTGTTACGATTCTGTGTCATGGTCAAAAATGGAGGATACTGGTATGTTGAAATTGCCATTAGTAGGGAGTAACGTTGGTGAATCCTCCCGCCAGTATGCCGGGACGCCCTTTCGATCAGGGGCGGGTACCGACAATTACTCGAGGCCTGCCGGCAATACAGGAAAAAGGGGGGTTTGTTGGAACTTCAACAGGGGTAAATGTACTAGGCCCCAGGGGTCGTGCAAATTTAGACACGAATGTAGTGGGTGTGGGCAATCATCCCATCCTGAGTCCACGTGCAGAGCCAAAACGGGTGATAACGGGGGTAGAGGAGGCGCCAAACAGGTCTAACATAGTCCGAGGGGCGCCTTTACCTACCCCGATTGATACCTTGGCAATGATTCCCTGGCTCAGCGAATACCCGGATCGTACTTCTGCTGGGGTGTTGCGGAACGGGTTTTCATATGGTTTCCGCATCCCAGTGGGGGACTTTCAAGGTGTAGAGAAATGTAAAAATCAGCTATCGGTCTTGCAGCATACGACCGTGGTACAGGATAAGATCCGGAAGGAGGTTACTCGAGGTCGAGTCGCCGGTCCGTTTAGTGTACCCCCGGTTGCTAACTTTGTTTGTTCTCCGTTAGGGGTGGTCCCCAAGAAGGACCCGGGTGAGTTTCGGCTGATACATAATTTATCAGCCCCACGTGGTCTTTCCGTAAACGAAGCGATAGACCCGGAAGTGTGTTCGGTGCGGTACGCATCCTTCGATGAGGCCGTAGCCATTTTAAATCGCCTGGGGCCCGGTGCGCTGATGGCAAAATCTGATATCGAGTCAGCGTTCCGGTTGCTCCCGGTACATCCAGACGATCAGCGTCTCCTAGGTTTCAGGTTTCAGGATCGTTATTACATGGATAGGTGTATGCCGATGGGGTGCTCTATATCTTGTGCCTATTTCGAAAAATTCAGTAGTTTTCTACAATGGGTCTTCACAAAGAAGACGGGTTTCCAACATGTGATGCATTACCTCGATGATTTTTTGTTCCTGGGGGCAGCCGGGGATCCAGAATGTGGGCAGGCTTTGGCTGAATTTTGTGTCTTAATGAATCAGTTTGGCGTGCCATTGGCACCAGGTAAGACTGTGGGTCCTTCCACTTGCCTCGAGTTTCTGGGGATCGAGTTAGACTCCGGAGAAGGTTGTTTTCGTTTACCAGGTGACAAAGTGTCAAAGTTCAGGGCATCCCTGCAAATGTGTATAAGTGGATCTAAGGTCAAGCTGCATCAATTACAGCAGTTAGTGGGTCAGTTGAATTTTGCCCTGAGAGTTATACCAATGGCCCGCCCCTTTTCCCGTTCGATTGCTCAAGCCATGGTCGGACTGAAGGAGGGCCATCATCGCACAAGGCTCTCGGCAGAGGTCCGCCAGGACATGCGCATTTGGTTGGCATTTCTGGCGGATTTCAATGGTCGAGTCGTCTGGAACAAACCGGCCGTGTCCTCTGAGGAGCTGGGGCTGTGGACAGATTCGGCAGGGAGCATAGGTTTTGGTGCCATTTTCGGCACAAGATGGTCGGCACAAAAGTGGCCGGCATGGTGGCATGACAGTGGACTGACCAGTAACATTGCTTTCCTGGAACTTTTCCCCATTTTGGTGGCCCTGAGAACTTGGCCCGAAGGGTTCAAAGATCACTCTGTGGTATTCTGGTCTGACAATATGACCGTAGTCGAGTGTATCAATAGCCAGGCAGCACGATGCAAATGGATTTTGAGACTGCTCAAGGAAATTGTTTTACTGTGTATGCAATTGAATGTGCTATTCAAAGCAAGACATGTCCCGGGGGTAATGAACCAGGCGGCTGATGCACTGTCTCGTTTTCGTATGCAGGCTTTCTGGGGTTTTCTTCCCACAGCGGACCCGGAGCCGGCACCCTTTCCCGAAGCTCTCTGGTCTCTCGGTGCCCCGAACTTCGTAACCTCGTGGGAGAGAGTTTAGCACCCAGGACGAGGAAGGCATATGAAGGGGCGTTCCGGTCCTATTTAGCCTTTTTGGGGACTGATAGAGAGGAGCTTTGGGGCCAGGAGGAATGGGTAGTGAACTTTCTGATGTCTTTACATCTGGCTGGGAAATCGGTGGCCACGGCTCAGAGGCATCGGGCTGCCATTTCCTTTGTTGCTAGGGCTCATGGGGTCCAGGACCCGACAGCGTCTTTCGTTGTACAGAAAGCGCTACGTGGGTGGCAACGCCTTGAGGGTCGCAGAGTAGACGACAGGCGCCCGATAGGTTTGGATAGGCTGGCCCAGTTATTATTCAGACTCCCTGCTACCTGTTCATCTCACTTTGAGACAGTGTTATTCCGAGCCGCTTTTACGCTGGCATTTCATGGGGCTATGCGGGTAAGCGAACTAGTGGCGAGGAACAAGCAGGATGTGACAGGAGGACGTTCAGATCAGAGGGGAGACAATGACGGTCTCATTTGTCAGGTCCAAGACCGATCAAAGTGGGATGGGTGACTGCGTAATCATACGCAGGATTCCCGGGTCCTCCATGTGCCCGGTAAAGTGTTAAGAAGATTATTTAGCACAAAGGGTGGCATCATGGGGGGGGACCTTGTTGAGACACGCTGACGCCACCCCACTGACAAAGTTTCAGTTTCAGCGGGTGCTTGCGATGTCGATTGCCGCTGCGGGCTTGAACCCGGGCGAGTTTGGGACCCATTCCTTTCGGATAGGGGCTGCTACAGAGGCTACAGCCAGGGGTCTGAATGTGGAACAAGTAAAACGGGTGGGGCGTTGGTCCTCCAATTGTTATAAAAGGTATGTGCGGTTGCACATGTTGTGAAGCTGTAATGATGTACTCACGCTTCTTGTTTTTGTTTGGTTTTCAGTTGCGCAAGCCTACGAGGCGGGGCGGACTATGCAGTCGACCCAACATCGGGCCAGCGGTCAGACATCACCGGCTGTGAAAAAGGAGGTGTGGGTCGTGGGCCACTCATACGTGAGGCGTGCCGCGGACGTATTCAAGGCAGGTGACATGATTCACGTGGCTGGGGAATACGGGTACAGGGTGTCCTTCTACGGAAGAGGCGGTCTCTGTATTGACCAGTTTCGATCATTTTTTGAGGGTTTGCTAGGGCGGACGAGGTCACCGCCGTCTGTAGTCATAGTACATCTTGGGGGCAATGATTTGGTCACCACTGGTAGACGACTTCTTCTTGAGGCGATGCTTTCCACTGTAAGTTGGTTAGCGAGGAGAGTTCCAGGGTGCACAATTGCGTGGTCCCATATGATCCCACGAAAAGTGTGGCGGGGGGCTTTTTCTGTTCCTGCTTTGAATCATTCTGTTAGAAAGATTAATAACAAAGTGAGTAGGTTGTTCCGTTCCAAGACACTGCATTCTATTTCGCATGGGTGTATTCATGATGACAGTATGTATTTGGGGGATGGTGTGCATTTGTCTCGGGTGGGGAATGAGTTACTCATAGGAGACTTCTTAGCATGGCTAAAGACGTTATAACATGACCTTTAGGTAGGAGTTTTGTGGGGGGGTCCGGATAGCCGGTCAACTATCCGGCCTGTGGCGGTAAGGTCATGATCGGTGAGCACTAATTGGAAGATCCCTATGAGTGGGCGTCACCCAGCACGGATGGGAGCGCTCGGGGGAGGTGGCCATTGGCCCCTCAACGGGGAGGCGGTCCCTTCTAAGGATGGGTCGCCAAAAGGAAAGGAAAGGCGGTCAAGGCCCCTTCCTGGGTAGGAGATGTTACAGTCCCCTCCTGGGGAATTTCCCGGGGCCAGGACGTCTGCGACGGCAGATGTGGTAAGTTGTGTGGGGTTTGGGGGGGGGGGGGTCTACGCTACCTTCTAGATACCCACACGAGTCCTCGTACGACCTTTAAGTGGCGTCGAGTTTTATTGGGGCCCCCGTCAAGTCAAGGGAAATTGGTAGTTGCACTTGAGGTACGCCTCTGTGCCGCCCCTCACAAGTGAGGGCGATATTTCTGGGTTAGGGATCTGGACACCGGTTACGACCTTGCCGTTGGCCCTTAAACGTTAGGATGTACAATTTCAAAATTTCAAGTAAATGTTTTGTAGGATGTTAGTTCGGCTAGGAGAACCTTTGTATTAGAGAATCTGTTAAGGTTAGCCAAACATCGCAATGTGGTAATGAAATTGTACATAATATGAAACTGTTGATTTAATGTTTTAATTTTGTTTCATATTTTAATAAATACGGCCGGGAGGGTCACTCCCTCCCGTCTTCCAAAAACTTCAGAACTGTTTCCGGTTTCCCATCCTTGGGGATTGTGTTGAGAGGGGGTGGCGGGTATCTCAGCCATATGGAAAGGGGCGACCACTCGGTCCCCCCGAACGTATGGCGGAGTACCACGATCCCCCCGGGAAGCCATCTTGGGCGGGAGGCGAGTCTCGGCTGGTATGCCCGAAGCGGCGTAGCCGGGGCGCGCCTTTTCCCGCCCTAGAGTGGGTTGGCCTAGACACTGACGCAGCTGGCCACGCCCTTGGGGCAGGCAGGGGCGGGTTTACGCCCGCCCTGAAGACGGATAAAAGGAGAAGCAAGACCAGAAAGCATACTCTTGTTCCTGTGCTCTGAAGCTGCACCTCCTCGCTGCACGTGAGCTCGAGACGGAACGAAGAGCCAATTTTGACCCACCCACCAGCCCCTGAGGACAGCAAGTGGTTTTGAATAAAGTTTGATGGATAACTCTGATTTTCGTTTACAGGTTGTGGATTATCGTGATGATTTTTGAGTATGTAATAAAGAATGGTCGATTTGTGTTATGTTTCGCAAATAAAGAAATTCTGCTTTAGTGTTCATTGGTAAGCATGCTTTTAATAAAGTTGTGGTTGCTACTGTCTTTTTTAATTTAATTTAGTCATGAGTAATTTAGTTAGCATTGTCGTATTTATTTTGGTCGGGCGGTAAGGTCATGATCGGTGAGCACTAATTGGAAGATCCCTATGAGTGGGCGTCACCCAGCACGGATGGGAGCGCTCGGGGGCGGTGGCCATTGGCCCCTCAACGGGGAGGCGGTCCCTTCTAAGGATGGGTCGCCGAAAGGAAAGGAAAGGCGGTCAAGGCCCCTTCCTGGGTAGGAGGGGTTACAGTCCCCTCCTGGGGAATTTCCCGGGGCCAGGACGTCTGCGACGGCAGATGTGGTAAGTTGTGTGGGGTTGGGGGGGGGGGGGGTCTACGCTACCTTCTAGATACCCACACGAGTCCTCGTACGACCTTTAAGTGGCGTCGAGTTTTATTGGGGCCCCCGTCAAGTCAAGGGAAATTGGTAGTTGCACTTGAGGTACGCCTCTGTGCCGCCCCTCACAAGTGAGGGCGATATTTCTGGGTTAGGGATCTGGACACCGGTTACGACCTTGCAGTTGGCCCTTAAACGTTAGGATGTACAATTTCAAAATTTCAAGTAAATGTTTTGTAGGATGTTAGTTCGGCTAGGAGAACCTTTGTATTAGAGAATCTGTTAAGGTTAGCCAAACATCGCAATGTGGTAATGAAATTGTACATAATATGAAACTGTTGATTTAATGTTTTAATTTTGTTTCATATTTTAATAAATACGGCCGGGAGGGTCACTCCCTCCCGTCTTCCAAAAACTTCAGAACTGTTTCCGGTTTCCCATCCTTGGGGATTGTGTTGAGAGGGGGTGGCGGGTATCTCAGCCATAATCATTTTTTTTTCCTTTTCCCCACGGGACCCTTTAATAACCCCAACAACATTCCTAGGGGGTCAAGAGGGGGATACCTTGCCCCCTTTCATTAAATTCCCCTTTCGTTTTTCACCTCTTCTTCTCTCTCGATCCTACCGAGAGACAAGATGGCGGCCGCTCCGGACTGTTTAGAATGTTGACAGACACCGGAGAGCCAATCAGCTTTCTGCGCGCAAAGTTCCGATAAGCGAAAAGTAAGCGGACCGGATCGCTGCCCGGAGCGCTGTTACAGATATATATCTTGATTTAAACGTTAATTTCTCAAAATCCACTGAAGCACATATATTGAGACCTAGCAAAGGCACATCGGGCTACCAGTCCCTACAATTTTGCCAAGTTTCGTGCAAATCCATTCAGCCGTTCGAGCTAAAAGTGAGGCCAAAGGCCCTATGGAAAAATGAATGGGAAAAACGCGTTTTGGGACCCCCCTTTTTTCTCGGCCCCCCCTTGACGAAATCCCACCAAATTTTCAGGGGCTGCTCAGAAACAAAATGTGCCATTTTCCTGAAAATTTCAGCCGATTCCGTCCACAAACGCCAAAGTTATTAGACATAGAATTTTCAAAAATCCCATAGGGAATTAATCCTAACTATATATACCTACTGGCGATAGCCAGTAGGTAATATATATATACACACACACATATATATACATATATATATACATATTATTTTTATTTTATTTTATTTTTTTTATTTTTTTTTATTTATTTATCAGAAAAACAGCACATTACAATGCATACAGAGCCGTCCGCCTACATCCCTTCACGGGCCAGCGGCAGGCCCGATCGTCGTGTCAATGAGGTAGGAGTACATCAAGCAGAGATCACAAAATTTTTGTGCTAACAGAGGGACAGTCCAATGTACTAGCCATTCGGCTGCGGCTCCAGAGTGGTGACATCATCAATAATATAACGTGCACTGTGTAAAGTGTAACATATCATAAATTTTACTTTTTTCTCCCCAACTCGTCCCCCCAACCCCAACTACCCACCCCCATAACTGGTCCCCAGTCTGTGTGTTCCCTGCAAGTTACGTATGGTCTAATGGAGCAACATTACGTGTGGTGCATAGCACGTCCCTCCGAATGCGCGGGCGCTCGCGCGGGGCTGGGAGGGGTGGAAAGCCTACTGGGCTTGATGACACTGGCTATGGAAGGGAGCCGCTGCTGGAGTCATGGCGGGTCATAGGTCGCTGCGCCCCCCTGTCCCTCGTCCTCCCCTGATGCTGTGTCATCCTCGTCCACCCTGGAAGTGAGATAGGCCCGGTAAAGTTCCCAGAAGTTCTTGGGGCGACTTCGGGGGGGGAGGAGTTCGCTATACACCTCCGCCTGCGTGTTACAGTACAGCATGTCGCTGGCCCAACGCTTCAGAGTCGGGAGCGGGCCACGCATCCAGCAGGACGCGACCACCCGTTTGGCTAGTAGCATGCCCATGCTGACCATTTTACGCACCGGCGCCGGGACCTTCCGCACATCGCCCAGGAGGGCAAGGGCGGGTTCTACGTCCAAAGTCAGGTCCACCATTCTGCTCATTTCTGCAAATATTCCGGTCCAGAATCTCCGAACTCCCGGGCACAGCCAAGCAACGTGTATAAAGTCCGCCACCGGGGCTGGACATCTCTCGCAGCGGGGGGAGTCGCGGAGGCGGTATCGGTGCAGCCTTTCCGGCGTATAGTACACCCGTTGCAAAAATTTAAAGTGCACCAGGCGGTGTCTCCCATTCAGCGAAATTCGCCTGGAGGCCGCGCAGCAATACGTCCACGTTCCGTCATCTATGTGTATTTCTAGATCGGTCTGCCAGGCCAGTCGCGCCCTCGTGTACCGCTGTGCCGTGTGTGCATGTCCCATGCTATAGAGTTTTGAAATAAGTTTCCTCGGAGATTCAGCGTGTATAATGTGTTCTAGTTCCGGGATTTCAGGGGGTTCCTCCATGTCAGGGCCTAAGTGGTCCAGGAGGGCGCTGCGGACCCTGTGGAATTGGAAGCGGTGTAGCAAGGAGGGGGTATCGCGCCCCCGCGCAAGCTGTTCCCACGTCTTCACTGTGCCATTTTCGAATAGATCTCCCAGCGTGCGTACACCCAGATCACCAAGCGCTCTGCGTACACCCGGTTCCGTCAGTGTAGGAAGCCAAAGCGCCCAGTGTGTCGGCATACTAGGGGCGTACAACAACACTTTATCTTGCCTCTGGACTATGGTATGCCAAGCGTGGTTGGTTGAGCGGATAGAGTCCAATACTCCTACTCTACGGTCGCCAGGGCTACAGATAGTCGCCGGGAGCGGGGTAGGGGCAGCGAATAGTCGTTCTAGAATCACATGCGGTATGTCCGGGTTGCCATGTATCCAGGTATGGAGATGGGAGGCCTGCGCGACTCTATAGTAACGTTCAAAGTCCGGGGCTGCCAACCCCCCCTGCTCATATGGGAGCTGCGATACCGTCCAGCGGACTCTAGGCTGCTTTCCGGCCCAGGCGAGTCTGACGAGGAGTTTGTTTAAGGTCGTAAAGAAAGCTTTAGAGAGGACGATCGGGAGGTTGTTAAAGAGGAACAGAAATCTCGGGAGGACTACCATTTTCATCAAGGCGATGCGGCCCATCAATGAAAGTGGGAGCTTGATCCAGAGCTCAACGTCATCTGCCAGTTTGCTATATGCAACTCCATAGTTCTCCCTCAACACGACTTCAGGGTCTGTGTGTATCCGAATGCCCAGATATCTGACCGGGTCTACGGACCACTGTAGTGGATATTCCATCTCAAAGGGTTCAGTTACAGGGGTCAGGGGGAATGCCACGGACTTCGACCAGTTGACCTTCAGCCCCGAGAGGGCCCCAAACCGTACCACCTCCCTCAAGACCGATGAGAGGTTGTTCACTGGATCTCTAATGTACAACAGTGTGTCGTCCGCGTATGTGGAAATGCCGATTTTGTAGGTTGGGTAGCTGATTGCCTCGTAGGAGTGGTATTCCCGCATCGCGCAGGCCAGTGGCTCCGCCACCAGTGCATACAGTAGTGGCGAGAGGGGGCAGCCCTGTCTCGTGCCCCTACTCACAGTGAAGGCCTCAGAGACTATATCGCCCAATCGAACTCTCGCGGTCGGCCGGTGATAGAGTGCGCCCAGCAGCTGGAGGAAAAGGTCTCCCAGACCCAGCTTTTTGAGGACTTTACGCATGAAAGGCCATTCCACGGAGTCAAACGCCTTCTCCATATCCAAGAAGACTGCAATGGCCTTGGTGTCGTGTTTGGTATGTTGCATAGCTCCCATAACCGTCCTAATGTTGTAGGTAAGGTTCCGGGCAGGGATGAAGCCAGCCTGCTCTGGGGCCACCAGTTCCGGAGCTACAAGCGCCAGTCTGGTTGCCAGAACCTTAGCGTAGATCTTCGTGTCTACGTTGATAAGAGACAAGGGGCGGTACGATCCCGGGAGATCGTGTGGCTTGCCTGGTTTTAAGATCGTCACTATTAGTGCTTCCCTCATAGAAGGGGGCATGGCGCCATATTCGCAGATTTCGTCGAAGAGGGTGGAAAGATAGGGCAACAGTTTGTCTTTGTACGCCTTATAAAAGGTCACAGTTAGGCCGTCGATTCCAGGCGCGCTTTCCGACCTCATGCTGTCCAGGGCGTCCGCTATCTCCTCTCGGAGTATGGGTGTCGCCAGGAACTCCCTCTGCCAATTCTCTAGGAACGGCATTTTAATGTAGTCTAGGTAATTGTCGATTTGCCCCTCTACTCCCGAGATTTTACTAGAGTACAGCTCCTGATAGAATCCCTTGAATTCCGCCAGGATATCCTCCTCGGCGGTTAATGTCGCCCCATCCGCTGACTGTAATTCCGAAATTGCCTGTCTCCGCCTGGCTCCCTTCATAATTCTGGCCAGTAGTGCGCCCGGTCGGTCTCCCTCGCCGTACGTGCGAGCCGTCGCGTATTTTCCCAGGTGTCTAACCTCCCGGTCTGCCTCCTCGTGGAACTCTGTCAGGAGTTCCCGCAGTATCCCATCCCCCGCCGGAGACGGGTCTGCCAGCTGTGTGCCCTCGCATTCCGCAATCCGACCCTCAAGGTAAGACAGTCTGTTCCTGATGGCTTTTAGGACACTGGAGTGCTTGGCCATGACCACTCCCCGAACGTAGACCTTGAATGTTTCCCACACCGTCCCGAAGCTATCCACTGTGCCTATATTAGAGAAAAACGTATCGATATCCTCCCCCAGTTCTGCCCGGAATGACTCATCCAGCAAGGAGTATGGTGGGAAGCGCCAGGTGAAAGGGGGTATTCTCTGTTGTGGAGTGTTCAGGACTAACAGAATGGGGGAGTGGTCGGATAGTGTCCGCGGGAGCACCCTGCAGTCTCTCACCTTCTGCATCAGGGGGAGTGTCGTCAGCCAGTAGTCGATCCTGGTATGAATGTTGTGATACGCAGAGTAGTGTGTGGAACCCCCCCCGCGCGCTGTGCCTTTCTCTCCAGACGTCTACCAGCCCCAGTCGCACCATTTCCGCCTGCATTCTCTGCGCAGCCGCTGCCGGGCGTCTAAGGGGACCCCCCGACCTATCCAGTTCTGGGTTAAAAGTGAAGTTAAAGTCCCCCCCCCAGATCATGCTATCTGTGGGCCGGTCTGCACAGTGTCCCACTACTGCTGTATAAAAGTCAGGGGTGTCGTAGTTCGGGCCATACACATTCATGACCAGGAGGTCATGTCCCTTGCCCGTGCATCGGCTCAGCACAAATCGACCCTCCGGGTCCGCTTCCAGTAGTGTGAGGGATAGCTTGGATTTAGGGTTTACCCACGTAAGTACACCCCTGGCGTGTGATGTGAAGCCAGCATATGTGGAGTGACCCTGGAGGCCTCTATGCGTATGCATTCTACTGGTATTGGGTAGGTGTGTCTCCTGCAGCAAGGCCAGGTCTATGTGGTGTCTCTGGAGATAGTGCAATACCTTACGGAGTTTCCGATAATCATTCAATCCCCGAACGTTCCATGTCAGTGCTGTAAGGGTTGCAGTGCTATTCAGCGAACCGCTGGGTAGTGTGTCAGCCATAGGGAAAGAAGCAGCAATTGGCGATTACCAACAGTACCTGTCGCGCCTTCCGGCGCGTGCCACCACCTCCAGTCCTCTCCAAGATACATAACATTGCAGAACACATTGTGGACCCCCCCCCAACTCCCCCAAACTCAGAAAAAGTGTCCCAACCCACCTCCCACAGCCCACCAACCCCAACCTGGTGCAACCGAGAACCCCTCGTCCCTCCCCCCCGCCCCTCAACAACCCCATTCAATAACACCCCGTACAAGCTCTGTCCGAGCTGTGACAGCTAGAAGCGCCAGGGCAGAGGTAGCCTACTCTATCCTTTCGTTGTGCAGCGTTCCTCCCGGTCCA
The DNA here is from genome assembly GCF_964263255.1 of Lissotriton vulgaris. Lineage (NCBI taxonomy): Eukaryota > Metazoa > Chordata > Amphibia > Caudata > Salamandridae > Lissotriton > Lissotriton vulgaris. The sequence continues at coordinate 1,889,052,320 of NC_141693.1, read as the reverse complement.
CCACACTAGTAATGTAAGCTGCTTCCGCAGCAGCGCCTTGTGGAAGTAGTCCAGCAAGAAAAAATCAAACCTTAGGGTCCGGCTCATTGTCTAGGCCCCCGCCCCCCTCCCTCCAAACCGCATCTGACCTGTATCATGTCCAGCCCCAGGATGGGGGATCTCGCCCAGGGCAGCATCGTACCGCAAATGTTGGCCCAGGGGCACCAGTTCGGAACGTCTGGATCTCACCCATCCGACGGCGTCCAGTAGATCAAACAGACCCACGATAAGGGCCAAGCAGGAGTCTGTCTCGTGTCCGGGCGGAGAGACGCCCTGAATGCCCCCTTTGGGCGCAGTTCACCGTTGTGCCCCCGTGTATGCTCTCCTACTCAGTCCTGTTCCTCCAGGTCCTCGGCGCCAGATTGGTCCGGTGCGCGGGTCTCCGAGTTTCCTCTGTGCTCCCTTACCCACACCTTCAGGGATTTTTGCAGTTCCTTGGGGTCCGTGAAAAAGTGCGAGTGGCCCTGTCTGTTAATGCGCAGCCGTGCCGGGTATAACATAGCATAGTCCAACCCAAGGTCCCGTAACTGTTGTTTGTACGGGAGAAAGCGCCGCCGTTCCTCCTGCACTTTAGTGGTGAAATCTGGGTATAAGGATATGTTCATACCCTCATACTGGAGTGAGCCCTTCTCCCGGGCCGCTCGGAGCGCTGCGTCCCTGTCTCTGTAATTCAACAATTTCGCTATCAGCGGCCTAGGGTTTGCGCCCGGCGGAGGTCTTGGTCCGAGGGTTCGGTGGGCGCGCTCCACGATGAACATCGGGGAAAACGTGTCTTCTCCCAAAAGCGACTTCAGCAGTTTTTCAACGAAGAGTTCCATCTTACCCGTTTGGGTCGATTCGGCCACTCCCGTTATGCGTATGTTGGAGCGCCTGGAGCGCGCCTCCAAGTCCTCCGACTTCTCCTGGATCACTTGGAGCAGGCGGCCAAATTGCTTTCGGTCAGTGTCCCACTCCGTCTGCGCCTCTTCAGCCTCCGTCAGTCTGCGCTCGGCCATATCGAGTCTCTCTGCGTGCTTATCCACTCTCTCCGTCATGCGGTCCATTCGATACGCCAGCGCGTCGATCTTGGTGCCTATGGCCGACATGCCTTCCTGTAGGCCCTTCTCCATGGTCGTGAGCATACCTTTTATCTCCGCGCAGAGTGAGGAGCCCGGGTCATTGGTAGCCCCTGCAGCCTGGGGGGACGGGGGGTCCGGTGTCTTCTGCCTGCGTTGGTCGAACGACAGTTTCGACTGGGTCCTGTCCCCTTTTACCATCTTTGCTGCCCTCCGACGATCTGGGGGCCTCGTGGCCTTGATGTGTGCCAGGCGCGTGTAGTCTGCGGCCCGCTCCCGCTGCGTGTCTGCCGCTGGAGTGGGTGCAAGGGTCTGCTCACGTGGCCAGTTGGTCGTGCCAGGCTCTGCCGAGGCGCCGGTAGTGCTGGTCTTCCGCTGGGCGTCCGCCCCCTTGACTCAGTGGCGCTGATCGAGTTCCCCGAGGAGCACAGGGCACACGGAGGGGGGGCTCTCGTCTCGCCCCAAGTCGTTCTGCAGGCCCCAACGCTGAGGGGGCCCGATCACTGAGGGGCCGTGGATGTTCGTGTCCCGCCGGGATTCTAATTTCGCCGTGAGGTGTGCCTCCTCTCCCGCTGCTGGGGCGGCGTATCCCCGATCCACGTGTCTCCTGGAGCCCCCACCAGATGTCTGTCTGGGCTCCCCTACGTGGCCCCGTGACGGAGGGAGATCAGGAAATCTTACTTCGCCGGGATCTGGAAGGGGCCGGGTCGCCAGGTCCGCGTTGCCGCACGTCGGGTCACGCAGCTCGGTCTAGGCGCCCAGGGGAGGCCGGGGATCCAGGCCTGGTCCCGCGCTACCTCGCAAGCGAGGGAAAGTGTTGTGTCCGAGCGCGGACCGCTCCCAAACTCCGGTCGGAGGTGCAGCAGGGGCTGGGTCGGCGATCACTGCCGTTTTCGGCTCGATTCCGTTGCTGGGTGAGGATATTTGCCGAATAATCAAAGGCGCCGCCGCGGAGCTCTGCTCTTATGCGTCCACCATTGACGCCGGCTAGCTCCGCCCCCATATATATATACATATATATATACACACACACACATATATATATATATACATATATATACACACACATATATATACACACACACATATATATATATATACATATATATATACACATTTATATACACACACACACACATATATATATATATATATAAATTGCAAATTTTACAGTAGTAAGTATCACACGCACTCAAAGTAGTACAGTTGGTGAAGATTTTTTTTCCAAAGTCACGCTACGCGTTTCAGCACCGAGGTGCCTTGTTCACACGTTTGAACAAGGCACCTCGGTGCTGAAACGCGTAGCGTGACTTTGGAAAATAAATCTTCACCAGCTGTACCACTTTGAGTGCGTGTGATACTTACTACGGTAAAATTTGCAATTTATTGCACTTTCCCCGGCGGTAGGGGGCCGCCGGGTTTAACACGCCACCTGACTACGGGACCGGGATCCCAGTAATCAACCCTCTTACAGTACTTGGATATATATATATATATATATATACACAGATACATATATACATATACATACATATATACATATATACATACATATATATATATATACATATACACATATATACATATACACATATATATATATACACATATATATATACACATATATATATATACACATATATATATACACATATATATATATATATATACATATACACATATATATATATATATATACACTATATATATATATATATATACACTATATATATATATATACATATATACATACATATACATACATACATACATACATACATACATACATACATATATATATATATATATATATGCCACGAACACCTTCTCAACAGAAAGTCAGGAGCCACTGTAGGGGAATGCAATGGAGTCTCTTTATTGAGGCTGAAAACAGATGAGCATGGGCGTATGCATTTCGGCCGTGTGGCCTCTTCATCGCCCCAGGTGTACCAAGTGAGATTTCCCGCCCAACAGTTCTGCTCCCATTCAAATAGTTCTGGTTGGCTTCACCTCCAAGTGGAGATCTGTGTCACCTGCTTCGATGCAAACGGGTGAAGCAAACTACATGTCCCAGCATGCAGTGGTTCTTGCCAGGATTTGTCGCCAAAGTGCGTATTGGGCAGGGTCTGCAGACAGTTATCACCCAGTGTCTTACACTGTCTTTGCACAATATTGAAGCTCCTCGCGTCCCCACCTGCACAACCGCCACACACAGGTAAACTTCCATGGGGGAAAAAGGTGCGACAGTGCGCTTCTCCCAGTGCAAAGTTGCACCACTTCTGTTCCTCCTGGGTGTAGTGGCGAGCCTGGTCCTTCCGATACTTCGGATTGAAGAAAGTTCCGCCAAAACAGAACGGCGCCAGTGATGACCAGGTCAGTTTGCGTGCAGGGGCTTCTGTTGCACGTCGCTGGCTGACCGTGCAGAATTATGCCACGAACACCTTCTCAACAGAAAGTCAGGAGCCACTGTAGGGGAATGCAATGGAGTCTCTTTATTGAGGCTGAAAACATTAGTTGTTGTAACTGATATGGGTAAAATTACAGTGAAAGGAGATCTGTCACTAAGTCACAAGAATGGTGTCATCAGTGATGTCATGAGTGATGTCACTGACCATGTCATGAGTGATGTAATATGTGACGTCATCAGCAGTGCATTGCACGCGCAAGTTATAGTGAGTCCAACTAACTATAACGTGGGAATTTCAATGGTTTTATGTCAGTAAAATTTCCAGCTAACTATAACTGATGTGAAACCTATGGTTTTTTTAGTGAATTTAATAGGTTTTTTAAATGCAAATTCCTAACAATAACTGGTGTGAAACCTATGGTTTTTTCAGTGAATTTAATAGGTTTTTTAAATGCTAATTCCTAACTATAACTGGTGTGAAACCTATGGTTTTTTCTGTGAATTTCAAAGGTTTTTTAAATGCTAATTCCTAACTATAAATCTCAGTTTATAAGTAAGACTGTTAGCGCACTAGTTGTTCTCTGGGACATTCTGTCATTGGGCTATATTTGGACTACATCTGGCTGATATTTTGGCTAAATTTTTTTTTTTCTCTGGTGGTCATCTTTGGGCTACATTGGGCTATATTGGGCTACATTGGGCTACATTTGGGCTCTAACATATATATAGCCCAATGTAGCCCAATATATATTTTTTCATTCTTAACTTTCGTTAAAACCACGTGAGCATATATCTTGACATAGCAAAGGCACATCGGGCTACCAGTCCCTACAATTTTGCCTTTTTTTGCCTTGGTGCGCTCCCGGTGCGCGCCACGGGGAGCGCCCCAGAAAGCGTAAATATATGTAGCGCCCCGGGGCGCGCACCGGGGAGCATCCCGTAAGCGCCATTATCGCGAACGAAAACATGATTGTGACGTATCGCGTAGCCGCGTCTGCGTGAAACACACGGCGTAAGCGCACCCGGAAGATCTCGTGCGAATACGATCGCGCAACGTAAACTTCCGACGCGCCTATGCTACGCGACCGGGAGCGTGCTCCGGGGTGCGTAGCGTAAGCGCGTCGGGTCATGTGACCTAAAAATAACACTTTTCATTGGTTCATAACAGTTTTGGTTTCATAATGATGAAGCCCCTGGTCATGTGACCTGAAAATAACACTTTTCATTGGATCTAACTTTTTTTTTCCTTCTGATGAAAGACCCCACCTTTTTCTTTTCTTCTGACTTTGTCCTTTGACTGAGGAAGACCTGCTTGTACCTCTCTGTACAATTTTCATCTTTAGAATGGCTTCAGTAGCAGCAGCAGCTGGTGCATCTGCACCCCCACCACCACCACAACAACCAAAAGGACCACCACAAGTTTTCATTGGTGGTCAAGAAGAGGAGGAAGAGGAGGAGGAGGAGGAAGAAGGGACGAGAACATTTCTCCGAGAACACAATACCACATACCAGCCCAGACCACACATTATTTGGGAGTTTTTTTCTCTTCCACAGGGGAAGAAAAAGATAAATGCAGCCACGGTGACTTGCCTGATCTGTGGCATGGAACTTTCCAGAGGGAACCCTCTTAAAAAATATTCCTTTGGAAATCACACAATGATCCGCCACATGCAGCGCAAGCATCCTATAAACTATTCTGCTGCAGAGATGAAGGAACTGGCCAGTAACACTTCCCCATCAACAAGAACCAGCTCAAAAAGAAAGCAACCCACTCCGTCAACACCAGAAGAAAGTGAAACGATGCGTTGCGTTCAGCCCCGATTTGCAGATTTCAGAATCACATGCAAATATTGTGGGAAGACCATTTCCTACGGAGAACAGAGCGTAAAGCTCATCGTCCTTGCTGGGGACAACCACAAATGCCCCAATCGACCCTAATTATTTATTTTCTTTTTTTTTTGCTCCCGTTGAGCCATTTTCAATTCCCTGTTTTTTCGTTTCTCCCCATGAAAAACACAAAAAAATATAAAAGTGTTCAGAAAAGCCAAAAAAACTTCAAAATGTTCAAAAAACATCAAAAAAAATATAAAACAACAAAAAGAAGAAAAAAAACAGTTCTTTTTAGAACTACCTCCAATTTCTAAAAAAAGGCTACATTTTTTAAAAATGCTATTCATTTTTCCCCATGGTACGCTCCCCGGTCCGCTCCCCGGTGCGCGTACCGGGCGCTCCCCCCGCGCAAATAAAAAAAAAAAAAATTTTGGGCCCCGCAAAACATCAAACCTAGAGGGTCAGGGGGGTCTATCCCTGCCCCCTTATGGTCATTTCCCCCTTAGATTTTTCTACCTCTTATCTCTCGATTTTCCCGTGACAGAAAATGGCGGCCGCTCCGGGCTGTTTCGAATGTTTACAGACACCCGAGAGCCAATCAGCTTTCCATGCGCACCTCGCGTGTCGCGGCCTGTGCGCTCCCCGGTGCGCGTACCGGGGCGCTGCCATAGATATATATATATTTTTGAACCTAAATTACTCAAAATCTACTGGAGCACATATCTTGAGACATAGCAAAGGCACATCGGGCTACCAGTCCCTACAATTTTGCCAAATTTGGTGGAAATCCATTCAGCCGTTCGGGCTAAAAGTGAAATCGACCGCCCTATGGAAATTAACATGGGGAAAACGCGTTTTGGGAACCCCCTTTTATCTCGGCCCCCTCTTGACGCATCCCCCCCAAACTTTCAGGGAAGGACCGGAACGCCACGAGGCCATTTTGAAGAAATTTTCAGGCAGATTTGTCAACCGGCGCCAAAGTTATTCCAAATAGAATTTTGAGATTTAACATTGAAAAAAATCCTAACTATAACTACCTACTGGCGATCGCCAGTAGGTAATATACACACATATATATATATACACACACACATATATATATATATATATATATATATATATATATATATATATATATATATATTTATATATATTCACTGAAAAAACCATAGGTTATAGACCATATATAGTTAGGAATTCGCATTTACAAAACCTGATTTTACTCACACAAAACCATTGAAATTCCATATATAGTTAGTTGCACTAACTATATATCGCGCACCCGCAATCCACTGCTGATGATGTCACATATTACATCATTCATGACATGGTCAGTGACATCACTGATGACATCACTGATGACATCTCAAATGACATCACTGATGACATCACTGATGACATCTCATTTGACATTACTGATCGCATCACTGATGATATCATTCATGTGATAATACGATGAACCTCTTCAGACTCTAATATAACCTTAGATACAATCAGTGTAAACAGACACTCACAGACTGTCACTCATCCATGGAGTTACTCACACACCTAGTCAGTCATGCAAAGAATCAATCACACCTCCATTTCCTCAACTATACAGTTATACAAACTTTACTTATTCAAACATATACTAACACATATTTACTCTCTCATACAATCCCTGATACAAGTTCACAATGATCCATACAGCCACTCACACATTCACTGGCTCTTATGCACAGTTATTTATATATGTCAACTCTCACATGTACTGTGTTTTACATATGTACTTACTTTGACATGTAGCACTGAGATATCCATTCACTCACCAATGCACTCATGCACACAGTCAACCGCCCATACAGCTGTTTCCACATGCACTTTTGAAACCATACATCTAGTGAATCAACTGCTCACACATCTATGCACAGAGTCATACACCTCCCAGCCACACACACACACACAGTCTCCCATACAAATACTTGGGCAACCAATCAATAACCCATATAGTTACTCATATAGCTACTTATCAACACATGCAACAGGTTACAGAACAACAGACATAATGATGCACAAATTAAGACAGTTTAGTCACTAACCCATGCACTCAGTGAGACACATTTAATCACTCACTCATACAGTCAGTCATGCACCTACTAAATCCTTCATCCAGACACTTATACATCCACTCATTCTTCAATATGTAAGACATATTTTAACTTTACAGAAACATACAGTCACTGGATGTTGTCATCAGTGATGTCATCAGTGATGTCATTTGAGATGTCATCAGTGATATCAGTGATGTCACTGACCATGTCATGAATGATGTAATATGTGACATCATCAGCAGTGGATTGCGGGTGCGCGATATATAGTTAGTGCAACTAACTATATATGGAATTTCAATGGTTTTGTGTGAGTAAAATAAGGTTTTGTAAATGCGAATTCCTAACTA